>NC_081177.1:5982999-6020499 GCF_012432095.1 Onychostoma macrolepis
CAAACTGATCCGAACTTTCTCATTTGCTTTTTGGCTTTGTTCACAGCGTGCAACAGTGACAAGCAAGCGTTTAGGAGCCGATGTGACATGCCAACGTGAGAAATTACAGCACGGTCTGATTGGTCTTTGTCTTTCGTGTTTTACGCAGACGCAGGGAACATGTGTTCAATTTACAAGTGCACTTCAAGCGTCACCCTGCTGCTGTCCAGTAGCTATTAGACCTGATTCCATCAGAAGACCTTTTTATAGAGGCCATCTGAAAAAAAAATAAACGATTTAAAAAAACAATTCTGACGATTAGAAATATGAAACAAGTGCCTTTTGCATTTTAAGAAAGGTCTCTTGAGCTGAATTAAAACATACTGACAGCTTTTCAGTTTAATTTGATAATACAAATTTAGTGTCCATGGTCATGAAACTATTGCATGCTAGAAAGCAAATGTAATGCTAATATTTCTACAAAAATTATCAATTGTTTACTATAAAAAGGTTAAGACGATTCCCTTTTGTCAAATAAAAGAAAACATGAAATAAAGTGATAAAAGCATTTTATGTGTTTTAAAAGCTAATTTTCTGGAAAATATGATGTTATTAGGATTTTATTTAACCTTTTAAATATATATATATATATATTTTTTTTTTTTGAATAAATGTTAATTTAATATTTTTTATATTTTTATGTATATTTTAAGCATATTTTATGTGATAGTAAAAATGTTGATGCACAAATTTGGGGCCTAAATTATATTACATATACATTTATCTAATTTTATACTTACAATATCAATATAAATTAAATTTTAATATAATTTTAATTTCATTTTTAATTTAAAATTTTAAAATCGACACATACATGCATACATACATATACACACATTTAATCATTTTAAAGTCTGATTTATTAATATAATATATTTAATAATTTATTAAATTACTAAATATATAATGTATAATAAACAATACAAATTATATTATTATAGCGATTTACGATTATTATCAGATTTACGATTCCCTCCTGACAAAACTAAATAAAACTACACAAAACAAAGTCATAAATATGATTTCTTTTCTTGTCTTTTTTTTTTTCTTGTCTATTTTTTTATTTATTTATTTTTTTGGATGTATGAAACACATGAAACATGATTATTAAAATGTGCAAATTTAAAATTATCACTACATAGTGCTTTTGTAATGTTTAATATTCGTCACTCAGAGACATTAATCAGTCCTGTCACATTATCGACATCGCGTTTCTGTCAGATTTATCCCAGAATCATAACCATCAGTCCACGTATCATTAATCAATTCAGCGCATCTGTGTGAATCTTCAGACACGGCGGCTGAAATTGACGTTTTGAACACTGATGCACAGGGCTTCATTCACGCTTTCCTTGTTCCATACATTACCATATGTCAGCTTTTTAAATGCAGCTATTGCTCAAATGTCCACCGTCAGAGGTTAATTCTTTTCAGAATAAACATCAGCGTACATCCACAAACAAATATCTCATCCTCTCTCAAAACAAAGGACAGGGAGAGGTCAAGACCTGCGCTATTGTACACAAGTATACAACAACATGCAACAATAGTCTACCGTATGCAGTAGAAAAGAACTCCACACTATTCATTTGGAAAGCATCTATTCTGAACTGACTAAAATGACTTTTCATTTTGCAATGCATAAACAACTTTGAAATTAAATAGGCTCTCAATAACATTACAGAGAGAATATATAAAGTTTTAGTTTCCCATGACGCTGTGTTCCTTCCTCCGATCATTTTTGTGGATTTTTAAATATTTTTGTTGCATTTATGACATTATGTTTTACAGTTTGCACTCACAAAACAGCAATTTCTAAGAATAACTAGAAATATATATATTAACTAAAGAAATACGCATGACTTTTATTACTTCCCATAACTTTTCCAAGCATGGAAATGGGAAAAGGGTTTCTGTTGTCACATATAACTCGTAACTGCTTGAATTATAGCTAAGCCTACATTAATGCATGAAAACACCATTTTTATTTTCAAAACTGGACGTTCCCCATCATAACAGACTCAAAATGAAAGAAAAAACCCATCTGTCCATCTTAAGAGGGGGAAAATATAGGATGAGACCTTGCCTATTCCCACCGTCCTGGATTTATGACTCAGCTCTTACAAAGTGAGAATTGTTTAGTTTGAACACAACAGGAACACTGAAGCCAAGCAAAGTTTCTTATTGCCGTCATAAAGCGTCTAGACTGCACACCCCTCCTTTCTGCACCTTCAGTCCGTGCGTGATAGACGTTTGTTTTTACAAAATATATAGAGTCCTCTTTGTGTCCTGATGGACAGACGGTCCGTTTTAAAGGCTTGTCTTTATCTAAAAACAGTGCTGGCGGTGGAATGGCATGGCTGGTTGTGATTAGCTGGACAAAAATAAACCTTGATCTTAAATTAGAATGATTTTTGCAGACATATTGTGTTTGTTACACAATACTCTTAAAAATAAAGGTGCTTTATTAGCGCTGATGGTTCCACGAGGAACCTTTAACATCCATGGAACCTTTCCAGAGGTTACAGTGAAAAAGGTTCTTTAGGTTCTTTAGAAGAAAACAAGGTTCTTTGAAAGGTTCTTTGGCGACCCAAAAAAGTGCCGTTCTTCTATAGCATCACTGCAAAAACCCTCCATTTTAAACCTTTATTTTTAAGAATACACTCTTTAAAATAAAAGTCCTTCACTGGCATCTATGGTTCCATGAAGGACCTTTAACAACATTCCTGGAAACTTTCCATTCCATTTTGTGCATTTCTTAAAAGAACCATTTTTTCCCCATCTAAAGTAGCTTTTGTGGAATAGAAGGGTTCCACAGAAGTTAACGGTTCTTCGAGGAACCATCAAAGCCATTAAAGAACCTTCAGTTTTAAAAGTGAAGGTTCTTCCATCTCTGGCATCGCTGTGAAAACACCATTTTGGAATCTTAATTTTTTTACACTTTAAGATTGCACTCTTACAAAATAAAGGTTCTTTATTGGCATTGCTGGTTCCATGAAGAACCTTTAAAGTCCATGGAATCTTTCCTTTCCACAAAAGACAGTTAAAATGTTTATTTTAACTGTTCACTAAAGGTTCTTTGGGAACCCAAAATGATTGTTCTGTGACAACACTGTGAAAACTCTCTTTTGGAATCTTTATTTGACGTCATATGCACATAAAAGGTTCTCAAATAATGTCATAAAAATAGTTTTAAAAGGTTCTTCTGTGGCTATGGGGTTCTTATATGGCATTGAGAGAAATACATATTCTGCTATTTTTTTTACTTTTTATTTATTTATTTTTTAGTGGAGAAGGGTGTGTTAGATTATTAAAATGTTCTTCACACTAAAAAAAACAAGCAGTTTTTTAATAACTGTTCACTGAAAGTTTCTTTAGGAAACCAAAATGTTTTTTCTATTGTTATTTTTACAAGTGAATGTCTGCATTAAGGTGTTCCAACACTGCTAACTTAAGTATTTTCCCAAACACCTAGCGTCCGGATTCCTGTAAGATGGGTGAGTCACAGCGCTTGCTTTAACCTCAGCACTCAGTCGGTTTTAATGGATACAACACTTACATGTCTGGATTGGGGAAATGGATTGAAAATATACTTTCTTCCTGTTCTCCTAAGTCACCGAGGCCCTCCATTAAGTTTAGGGGCATCAATCTCCTCCGGTGTAAGGCATATACGCGGCTGACAGTGAGACGGGTGGGGGGTGATGGCCTATCTTCTTTTGAGAAAAGCTATAAATTCTTTCGCACCCTCAAAGCACTTGCCGTTCTCACATTGCCTTATGAAAAAAAAAAGGGGGCGGGGGGAGTGGGGGTTAAAAATCTCTGTCCATTCTGAGCTGGGAAATTTACAAAACCATAGCTGTTCATCACAGAACAGGATGTGCCAATTGGTGCGAGCTTTAACAGCAGTTACTGACACAGCTGATGTACTGAGATTATCCAGTGAAAAGCAGCGCATAATGCATGTTGTTAGGTCTAAAAGGCTGGTTGTGTGCGTTAAATAAGATGGAAGCCGGGCCATTTGCATGAAAAGCAAAGTGAAGAATTTATAAGCAAATTCATCTGACTTCACTGTTCAGTGTGTGCAAACACAGCAAATGACTCATGAGCCGCCTTATCCAATAATCATCTATGATACATCCTGACTGAAACCATCAGACCTAAACAAAAGACCACTGACCACCGGTTATTTTTATATCCACTAAGTGACATCATTAAAAAAATATTAAAGCTTTTGGTACATTGTGTCTTTCATTAAGATATTTAGGCCATTTTTGGCCATAGCAGCCCATAAAATCATAAAAAATAACTGAAACATATTACAACTAATGGTGAGTATTTCCATTAAAAACTTAAGAAACCATATACAGATCATTTTTTTTTTTTTTTTTTTTAAATACCACTGACCAGCAGCATCTAGAAAGTGACATCATTAAAATAAATAAATAAATAAATAAATAAATAAATAAATAAAGAGAGAAGCTTTTGGTACATTGTGTCTTTCATTAAGATATTTAGGCCATTTTTGGCCATAGCAGCCCATAAAATCATAAAAATAACTGAAACATAATACAACATTTATACGTATATAAAGTATATAAAGTATAAAAGTATAAAAGTCTAAAGTCTGTACGTGTGTGTGTGTGTATATATATATATATATATGTTTCCATTAAAAACTTTAAACAAATAAACCAGATACTTGTGTGTGTGTGTGTGTGTGTGTGTGTGTATATATACACACACACACACACACACACATATACAAATGCAAAATATTCTTTCTTAACTAATATAGCCATATATCCATGTGTTTTGAAATAAGCTAAGACAATTGTTTTACATACCGCATTTGAATGAACTAAACAACTGCAGGTTTTTCCTCATTTCTCCTTCAACATTTGCATATATTTACTTGTCTGCTCTTCATTCATACATTACACATATGAGTACAATGTGACAGGCAGGTCTTTGTGTTTAATGTGATGGGTTAATGTCAGTTGCAATTTCCATATTTAAATCACAGAGTGAAGAAGCACGCACAGATTTGTCTTTATGTTCACTGAAAAATACATTTTATGTTTGCTTCATTTAGAATGAGGAACATCTTCATGCATTATCAAGTATAAAAGGACAAGTTTTCCATTTTATTCAAAACATAAGATACAGTACTGTAAAAACTACAAATAGGCTACAATTAGACATTTCATGATTTAATAATAGGCTACATTTAAAATATATAATAAGGTATGAATTCATAAAGTGAGACACTCAAATACCCATATAAAATATGTAAAATAATAACACACTATAATAACATCATTCAGATATCAAGATCCATATAATAGTTGTATAGGAAACAAATTGTAATAATAAAATTGTGATAATGTTTTACAAAAAATTACAGTTTTTGTTTCTCCCCGCCTCTCTCTCTCTCTTCTTTCCAGCATCACTCTTCCCTCCCTCTCTGTCTCTCTCTCTTTCACATCTCCTCCCCCTTTCTCTCGACTCTGCATTTCTCATCAATGAAGCCTCATTTGAATAATGCGCGAGCACTTTGGACCGGAGCCAATCAGCTGTCAGAAGAGCATGATAAATCGCAATGCATTATTGATAATAATAATTACTTTGACATGCGCATTTCTACTCGAGGGGCTAATTTCCCCCAACCTGGAGAATTTCTAAAGGAGAGGGACTAAATAGTCTTACTATTCGCCCCTGATGGTTGTAGGTTACCATGTCGCGGCGCAAGCAATCCAAGCCACAGCATATCAATTCAGACGAGCCCGCTTCGACAGAAAATGGTAAGTTTGAGGCGACAAAAACTTTATTTATAATCTTGTGCTCGTGTACTGTAAGTTATGCGTTTCATTTCATACCTGAATTATGAAATTTGGCGTCAATGGGTTCACGACCCTTGATGTTGAGGTAATGCGGCTTTCTAAATCGCTAAATCAACCAAAAAGTTGTTTTGTACATTAAATTCGGTGAAACTTAGGTGACTGTTTATCGCGACAATTTCACCTACTGAATTGAAGAAACACGGTCGTTTGCGTTATTTTTGTTTTGTTTGCTGGTTAATTGTTTAGCTAATCTAATGTTTACGTTTTTACGATTTACGAAGTCGGGTGTTTATTGGCTTTTTACGTTTGTCGAGTCAGCGACTGCTTGTTTCCTCACGTATTTAGTGTTACGTTTCACGTTAATTCAAAACTACAATAAAGTTATTTTTAAGGTGAGAGAGGACAGATATACCTATTGAACTGAATTTATTTATTTCTTATTTCGTTAAATGTGTTTTCGCGTCGATCAGTTGGATCACTGGCTGATAAATATACACTTTTATTCCAGACTATGGTTGTGTGTTAATATTTGATGTGGCGTACTGGTATCACTGACCACTGTTAAACAAAGGTGCTCAACAGGTCGGCATGAAATGTGAGTCGCGAACAAGCTTGACCACAAAGCAATAAATCCCCCACAGTTTCTTTTGGTCGCATATGGAGATTGGGATGGGGGATGGAAATGAAGTTGTGTGTAATGGGGGTGTAAATGTAAACTACATGACTCCTATCCACGACATGTTGAAGAGTGGTTATTCGTTAAGATGGTATAGATGTGTTTGGTTTATATATGTACTGAGGATTGGGGTTTGTTGGTCTTGCTTCCTTAAAGTTGGTTTTAATTTCAGTCGGCAGTGTTTTACAAATATTGCATGTGGAATTCCCTCTCAGTTAAGGTACAATCAGTGTAACACTGCGAAGGTATCGGTAAAGATGCATTGTATCCCTTGTACATTGATCAATCGCCCTCTTGTGGTGAGCTGAACAACACGCAGGGGTTACAATGTACCCAGTTGACTAACCCTAAACACATGGTTGAAACATGATTAATTTTTGGCACATTTTGTTTGTTTTAATCAAATCCTTTTGGAGCTTTTTTTTTTGTATCTCCACTGCCTTTTTTGAAACTTAACATGCAATCAAGTGTACCACTACCAGTTTTTGAAAGTGTATTTATTTATTCATTTTGAAAAACTTATCCTTGTTTGCTTTCTCAAGTGGAGGTGCTGTTTGGTTGCCTGCTAGCTCTGAGAACAATGCATCTTGTTTTCTTTACTATTCAAGTCGTCTAGTGAACAATTAACACGTCCAGTTTCAGTGTCAGAATGTTAACAGGTGGTCTTTCCCATTCATAAGAGATGATGAAATTTGCATTTAACAATGGCCCTGTTAAAAGGGCCTTCCTAATGGTGCTGCAGCTTAATTTGATTAGCATTTTCTGCAATTAGAAAGACCAAACTGACTGCTTTACACTTTTATCAGAATTTTTTTGTTTATTATTATTTCTCATTTGGACTGCCTAACAACATTTGTATGTTAAACTAACACCAGTTAAACACATGTTGTGTTTTATAAGCCATATGTATTTTATTTTATTGTAGAGGAACATGGGAAATGGATGGAGTTGGAGGTTTATTTTTGATATGCAGTTTGTCTTTTTGTATTGGTAAATTTGTTTCTAGTACAATTTGGATTTATTTTATTTTTGAACATACTGTAAATGCTGCCCCCATCTGGTGAGACTGCATGGCTGAAGAGCTGTAAATGTGGCTGTTTACAAAAGCAACTTGAGTTTATAACATCTGGTCTATGCAAATTAAAATCCAAATATGCCACTTAATGCATGATTTCAGAACATAAGTGCCAAAATTAGACTACCTCTGTAAACTTAATTAGCTTTTGTTTAAAAAAAAAAAAATCCCTTTATGCCTTGTTTTCAACCGTGAGTACTGATGACATTTATCTAGAATTTGTTCCATGTTTGCAGCACATTATCCTTTGGTCTTGAATAATAAGTCATCTCTCGAACTTTGTCTCTTTGCCGCAGGGATCATGCACAACGGTCAAGGTGAGGAGGATGGCAGTGAGGCTAAGAGACGACGATCAGAGGAGACGAGGGTTTGTGACAAATGTTGCGCCGAGTTCTTCGATGAGGCAGAGTTTCTCGAACATGAGAGAAATTGCACTAAGAGTCAGCAGGTCGTGATCATGAAAGACGGCAATGGGAATGAAGTTCCCCCAGACTTCCCCCAGCATTCTCCGGGTGATTTTCTGGGTGATAATGGGGATCAGTCGACCAGTAATTCACATTCAAACCACAGTGCAGATTCTGAGGAGATGATGGAAGGAGAGCTCATGCTGAACAAGGATGACCCCTCAAATCAAGATCAAGATGTGTCTGGCAATTCAGACGTGGGGTACATGGCATCTTCCAAATTGCAAGACTCTAATGTGACTCTTGAGTCCATGGCTGCTACTAAAGTTGCTGTAACTCAACACTCATCCAGTTTGTCCAATCAGAAGTCTCCACCCCCACAACCACACCAAGATGCCCTTCTTGCAATCCCCATGATCCTGGAACAGCTGGTCAGTCTCCAGCAGCAGCAACTGCAGCAGATCCAGCTAACTGAGCAGATACGCCTCCAAGTGGCCATGATGACACCTCAGAGTTTCCACTCCGCACTGGGTGCCGCTGTGGATCCACTGAAAGCACTGGGTGCGCATCTATCACAGCAGCTTTCGGCCGCAGCTGCCCTCATTGGCAAACGGACGGGCTCCCAGAACTTATCCTTGGAAGCCTTAAAACAAGCAAAGCTACCTCAATCCGCCACCATCCCCACATCCCTCACCGGAGGTTTGGGCTCAGTGCCCTTAAAAGCAGACTTGAAAGGACTCCCCGATTTAGCTAGTCGACTTCCAGCGCTCCTTCCTCAATCTCCAGGGGTCATGGGATTACAGAGTCCCTTTAATACCCTTGCAGCAAGCGTGGATTCCTCTAAAAAGGCAAAAAATAAGATCCCTGCTGTGTCGGAGTCCAAAAATGGCTCTGGTGAACATATGTTCAAGCACAAATGCAAGTTCTGTGGGAAGACATTTGGAAATGACAGCGCTCTCCAAATCCACTTGCGCTCACACACTGGCGAAAGGCCCTATAAATGTAACATCTGTGGAAACCGTTTCACAACCAAAGGAAACCTCAAAGTGCATTTCCAGAGGCACAAAGAAAAATACCCACACATTAAGATGAATCCACATCCCGTACCAGAACACCTGGACAACATGCCGACAAACAATGGCATCCCTTATGGCATGTCTTTGCCCATGGATGAGAACAATTTTGTCGACACAAAACCAGTGCCGGGGCTTCCCTCGACAGGTCTCCATCCACCAATGCTCCAAGGATTCAAGCCCTCATATGATGTTCCAGTAGGTGGGGACCTCTACTCCCAGAGGCCTTCTTCATCTGGCAGCGACGGTGCATCCATTTCTTCTGGCATGTTCGGTCAGGAGATGATGGGACTGGATCAAAGCAAAGATTCCTTGGATGTGCTGGCTGGATTGCACCACATAAACGGTAACAGTCTACCTGGCGAAAATGGCTCTGGTACTGCAAAACTTCAGCAGATGGTGGATGGCTTAAAGAAGACAAATGACCCTAATGAATGTGTTATTTGCCATAGAGTGCTGAGCTGCCAAAGTTCCCTCAAAATGCATTACCGCACACACACCGGTGAGCGACCGTACAAATGCAAAATCTGTGGCAGGGCTTTCTCCACCAAGGGCAACCTTAAAGCTCATTATGGCGTTCACAGGGCCAACACTCCACTTAAGATGCAACACTCGTGCCCGATTTGTCATAAGAAGTTCACCAATGCCGTCGTCCTCCAGCAGCATATTCGTATGCACATGGGCGGCCAGATTCCCAACACTCCTCTGCCAGAGAATCAGTTTGAAAGTCCTGAAGCCCTGGATGCTAGCATGACCGAGGATAAGAACTTTGACTCCACTGGCCATGAAGAGAGTATGGAAGAGCAAGACTTGGATTTGGACAATCAAGAGAAGTTGAACAACTCTATAGAGCCCCAGCCCGGCGCCAAAGAAGATCAGGCTTTCCAAGGCCCACCTTCTATGTTTACAGGCATCGCCGCCCTGGAGAACCACATGAAGAGCCTCACCTCTGCACTGAACCTGCAACGACAAAGCAGCACTGCTTCTGAGAGCGATGGTGGGCTGAAAGATTCTCCTTCAGGGTCTGGAGAAATGGATTACAAGAATGGTCGCAGTCCGGCTGTGTCCGATTCAGTGTCCTTTCACTCTTCGTCCCCTATAGACGGTCCCCTGAGTAATGGACAGTCAAAGTCACCAGAATCCACAAACCCAGATGATGGACTCAAATCCAGACCAGACTCTGATGCACCTCAAGATTTTAGCGAAAACAGTGGAGCACTGGACTTGACGTCAAGTTTCACTCCAAAACCAATCAAAGAGGAGCCAGGCTTGTCCTTCTCCAATGGCGAATATGGTATGTTTTGTTCATTTCAACAACCTAAACCTCGCGCTGACATTTCCTCCTGATGTTTTGCCTAAAAGGATTTTTATTTTTATTTTTTTTTATTTTTTTTTTTGTTCTTTCTTAGGTTCTAGTCAGTTACCATTCATGAGGGTGCCTCCAAGTCTGGTCAAACTGGAGATGCAGATTCCTCCTGAGACTCCCATGGGTGCTCACGGTCTGTACAGCTCCCAACTGCCCCAAGGAGCTGCCACTCCTCCTGCTTCTAGTGCCTCTCGTCGCTCCACCAAGCAACATCTCTGCAATGCCTGTGGAAAAAACTTTTCATCTGCCAGCGCCCTGCAGATCCATGAACGTACACACACGGGCGAGAAGCCGTTCGCTTGCACAATTTGTGGCAGGGCTTTCACAACAAAGGGAAACCTTAAGGTGAAGATGACTTTTCGACTTTGGATTTTGTTAGTGAATTAATTGAAAGTCAAATATCTTGTGTATACTGCAATAAGTCTTACCGACCCTTGTTTACTATTTTACAGGTGCATGTTGGGACCCACATGTGGAATAACACAGCAAGGAGAGGTCAACGGCTCTCGTTGGATAACCCAATGGCTTTGATGGCCATGGGCGCCGAATCTAAGATGAAACCAGACATGCTGCTGCCCCCAAAAGATTTGATTCCCCCACCGATTAATTTCGACCCGTCGATGTGGAACCAGTACGCCGCTGCCTTCACAAACGGGCTGACCATGAAGACCAATGAGATTTCGGTCATCCAAAATGGTGGCATCCCTCTCCCGGGAAGTCTCGCTGGAGGTCCTTTAGTGGGTTCTACTGGGGGAATAACCAAGATGGAGACCTCTCAGATGGGCATCCCTGGCACAATTGCAGAAATGGAAAAGAATGGCTCTGACAGCATAGCAAAGTTTCCACACTTTATGGAGGAGGGTAAAGTGAATTAGACAGTGAAAGGACTACAGATGTTCCCAATCAACGGTCTGCATTGTGCTAATGAGCCTGCTGAAATGTTAGGAACTGGGCTATTTATTAGTTGGTACAATCAATTCAGACATGTAACATTGCTTTTAAGAAGTTGCAAATTTACATACCCTTGTTAAATGAGCCTATTCCCTAAAACGGGCTATGCCTTCCTTATTGGACCCTTACATGATCTCGATTTCTTCTAGTTGACTCTGATCTAACTACTGTAGTTTTTTTTTTTTTTTTTTTTCTTTCTCTCTCTAATATATGCGGGTATTTTGTCAGTTTTATTTCTAGAAGTTGAATGTAAGTCTTACTTGAAATAGCTTTATTCCAGAGCAGTCTCATTAGTGATCGTTACGTTGGGCTCAGCTCTATGACCCTCAGGATGATCTCAGCCACAGGTGACCAGAGATCTCAATGTTTTAACAGTTAACATCTTGTTCATCTCTGCTTGACTACTCATGGTCCTGTTGTTAGTTGTGTTTGAATAAACTTCATTAGTCAAAAATAATATCCATGGCATAGATGTCATACAACAAAGGTGTTAGTGGAATACATGCCTAGATAAATTGACCATTCCACACAATCTACTGAAGATTACAGTTTAATTGATGGACATAATGAGTAGTTGTAGTATAGGTTTGTTTTGAAACTGGATTTCACTAAGTTATTAAATATATTTTTTTTTTTTTTTTTTTTGACACTATAGTTTCTATTTTGCGCTTAATACCAAAAATGATTTTGCTAAGTGCCTGTCTTGGAGTGCTTTCCTCTCTCCTCTGTATCTCCCCCACCCTAACAAAAGACACCACAGGATTGTAATGAAGGCCTTTCTTTTTAGACCACAATATGCTATATTTTTGCATTTCGCTGTAGCTTTTTCAAGAAGACATTAATTGTTCTTTTTTGAAAGTGATTTAATTTGGTAGTTTTCTTGCTTTCAGTGACGTTTATCAAATATTAAATTGAGTAGCTTTCATTTGAGACCGTTTAATAGGAGGTCAAAAGGCCGGTATAATACTGAAATGCCTAATCATTCCTTGCACTTTATTTTTCCTCATTCTGCTAAGATCTGATATAAACCAGGCTTATGCCATTTATTCTATGAACGTTTGTTTCTTGGACTCGTCATTTAGAGATCATTTGCTTGCTTGCTGCAGTTTTAGGACACGGAGAGTTTTAGAATTCTGTAAATTTGCCATTCACCATGCATTTTATACTTGTGAGCTAAGCAGGCATGCATATCTTGTCCCAAAACATCAGCAGTCATTCTTATTCTGGGAAAAAGTCATTGTTTGCTACCCAATTGTGTATTGTTGTGTGGAAATGTTTTTGAGATCGTAGCCATGCATTCTTGAGTTAAAGGAATGAATGTGTGTATGCACGCAGAGTATCTAATCTGTAAAAACTTTACGCTAGTCAAATTTCTACCTCATTTAGAATTGTTTTTTTTTTGTTGTTTTTTTGCATTGTGTTTGGAGTTATGGTTGCATTGTGCCCCCGTAACCTGCTGATTTCTGTAATATAATGAATGTATTGCCAGACACTTTGCACAACACTTGTTCAGAATAGGCAGACTCCTCCTGTACATTCTCTTTCTAATATGCATTTACCAAGTTGTGCCTTTTTTCTAGATGTAAAAAAGAAAGAAAAAAAAAAGTGGTGTCAGATCTTGGTTAAATGGGGTCATGTCTGTATGATTGTTCAAATGTTGAGTCTGTTTTAGGCTTGTTTACAGTGTAGACTTTTTGTAAATGTTTGCTTTTGTTTGTTCCCCTTCCGTTCTGATATTTTGAGAATAAAACCAAGGATGACTTTTCCAAAACTTTGTTTTGTGTCTAAATCAACATGTCATTACTATTACAGAAGAGTCTTGAGGACACTGAGGTGAATAATAGAGAGTGAGAGATACTTGTCTAAACTGATTACGATGCAGGAAAATTCATTTCATGTTCTCGAAGCAGAAAACATGACTAGTAAGTTATTTGTTTGCAATGGAGGTGAACTGAATAGATGCTATTAAGTTATCTGATTTTATTTAAAGTTAGTTTAAACCTTCTAGTGGATGCCTTTACAAAAGTACTAGTGCTATCATGGTGTTTACACTGCACTCCATGGTACTTGGAATACTATGGTATTAAATACTCATTAAAACTACATGAACTTTGTATACCATGGTACGGAATGATTACCATGTTATTTCCCTTACAAAAAAATGTGACGTTTACACAAAGGTACTGAAAATCATGTACCATTTAGATGATACTCCAATGTACTTTCAGACATGCAGTGGAATTGCTATGGTAAATGTAAAAACAAAAATAAATGGTGATACTTTTGAGTTGTTTACAAGAATACCATAGTATTACCATGGTTTATGGATATTTTACTTTTGCTACAGTGGTCTGTGGTCTAATGTTTGTTCTTGTTTTTTTTTTTCTAATTTGAAAACAGGATATGTTATACTACTGTACCATACAACTAGTATGGTGAAACTATAGTATATTTACTCTGGACCACAAAACCAGTCATAAGTATCACAAGTAAATTTGTAGCAATAGCCAACAATGCATTGTATGGGTCAAAATTATTGATTTTTCTTTTATGCCAAAAATCATTAGGATATTAAGTAAAGATCGTGTTCCATGAATATATTTTGTAAATTTCCTACCGTAAATATATCAAAACTTAATTTTTGATTAGTAATATGCATTGCTAAGAACTTCATTTGGACAACTCTAAAGGCGATTTTTTCAACATTTTGATGTATTTATTTTTTTGCACACTCAGATTCCAGCTTTTCAAACAGTTGTATCTCAGCCAAATATTATCTTATTCTAACAAACAATTGACCTTTATGACTGATTTTGTGGTCCAGGGTCGCATTTATGTCATTGAGCATATACATTGAGAGAGTAATTCTAAATAATAATAATATTAATAAAATAATGCGTAATATTAAACTCAGAAAATAATGCCTGTGACTATCTGAAACGCACAGGCCAGCGTGCTGCTCTGGTTGTGTCCCATCCTGTGGAGCGCGCGGCGCAGCCCTAGTTACCCATCAGCCTCCGCCCAGCGCACTGACTGCTGCTCCACTGCGGACAACAATGACGGACAACATTCCGCTGCAGCCTGTCCGACACAAAAAACGACATGACAACAAACGAAGAGACGGGTAAGAGCACGAAACGACGTTAAATGACAACAAAAGCGCGTCGGCTGGAACATGGAGGCTTGTTTATAGACGATATATGGAGGATAGCATAGAGGCTAACAGCCCAGCAACACTTAACCCGCAAAATTATGTCGATAACGACATTACATCGCGACGTGACACTGATCAGCTCTTTGTTTTTAATACATCGTTGTATATTCGCTATTAAGATGTCGTCTGAGCGATATTAGAGTCTTGATATTGTTGTATAAAGGAGAGACAAATGCACATCCTTGTTCCGGGACACAGGTGAATTGTTGTCAAGGATGTGTCACACATATTTAAAGAAAAACGTAAATATTTCTCCCTATGTATTCTGTTATGCTCTTTTTGACCAAATATTTTCGGTGTGAAGCATTTGAGGCCTTTTGTGAGGAGGGACGACACTTGGCAGCCTGATAAAGCTCTGATAGCAATATAATGGCCAGCTATTTATAAATACTTAAAAATAAAATCACCACGGTAACCACCGTTTCTGTCAAAATGCCATGCTTGCTGCAGATATTGATGCCATAATCTTCACCAAACAAAAAAGTACCATAGTACTAACATGATTTTTGGAGATGTAGTATTCTCCTAAAAGCCTATGAGTAACCGGTTGAACAGTACAAGGATAAACATGAAACTGCACTTTTAATTCTTTTAAATAAATTATGCATAATTTATTCTTGAACTGACCAAAGTATTTAAAGGTAGGTTACATTAAAAACATACGTTTTAACATTAGATGTTACATTTTGATGCTGGATCCACTATTGTTATGGAATTGTTCTGCAGTCTATACAGTATTCAATGCAATTAAGGAAAAATAATACCTTACTTGTACTTCAACAGGGATTGTTGCTACTGTGGGTTTGTTTTACATAATTAAAAAATGATATTTTAATATGATGTTTAATGCAAAACTGTAATCTAAATTTGGTTTCGAAATTACTTTCAAGACAGATATAGCTCATGTACTAAATAAAAAAATGCACTTAAATGCACAAATTCCGTTTAATTTTATTTTCTATAAGCTGTTGTCATTCAGGTATGCTTCACATATACGGAAGTACAATACCCAGTATATATATATAGTTCTTGATAAGAGTTTGTTTGATGAAGGTGTTGGTAAAAGCTAATATTTACTGACATGGTTTTGTTGCTTGCTTTAAAATATTTCTGTATCTGGATGTGAAGAATTTGCTTTACATTTCTGTATTAATTCTACCCACATGTAATGTTGATGATGATATTGTATATTCAGGTGCTGCCCGTGGTCCAGATGCTGCGGAGGGGGAGATTTCCGTCCTCGGACCGTGTGGTTGGGCCATCCGGAAAAGAGAGAGCAGAGATACCCAAGAAATGTCATAAACAACCAGAAATACAATTTCTTCACCTTCCTGCCGGGGGTGAGTGACTACAAACGTGCAGAGAGAACTGCCAGAATAATTCAAAACGAGTTGAGCAATGGTCTGTGTTGCTTAACATGTTATTGTATATTGTATGATATTTTATTGCAACCACTTAATCACATCCTAGCAACCACACAGAACTCCCTAGCAACCGCAGAACACCTTCACATCAGTTTTGCAATGCCTTGGCGACGACCCAGAACACCCTGGCAACTTGGTGGCAAATTTTGCACAAGCGGCACTTGCTTTTCACTGCAGAAAATGTACGAATCTCGTTTCCTCATGCCACGCAAGGCGCTACTTTAAAAACAACCTTGACCAGATTGATGAATGGAAAAAAAATATTTTTGCATTGCAAATGCCTTCTGGTTATTTTGAATAATTTGAAGGACAAATTATATTCGGCGTTCAATTCTGCATGTTTTGTAAACGAGTACCCAGAACTCTGGCATATAGTGAAAAGCAAACGGCGAGGTGGTTTAGTGTAAACACTTGAAGCTCTGTTTGGCATCGTCAAAACAAATGTAATTCTAGATGACCAGCGGTTGCTACGTGAGCCAATATGTGTTTCATAGTGGATGGAAATATGGTGAAATGATCACTAACAAAAAAAGTGCTGGACTGTAGTACCATGCTTTTTTTGGACGTGTACTATGGTAATTGCATGATTTATTTAAAGCATGATATGATATAATACGGTTCAAATTAAGTTTTGGGTCAGTAATTTTTTAATTTTTTTATTTAATAGAAATCAACACTTTTAAGTAGTAAGGACACATTAAATTGATCAGAAGTGACAGTAAAGACATTTATAATATTTATAATTATTATTTTTTTTTAATATAAAAAATATAATATATAAATAATGTTCATTTGAACTTTGTATTCATCAAAGAATCCTGAAAAAATTATTACTATCAAATTAAGCATCACAGCTGTTTTCAACATTGATAATAAAAGGAAATATTTAGCATATTAGAATGATGTCTGAAGTGTTGTGTGACACTGAAGACTGCAGTAATGTTGCTAAAATAGCTTTGCATCACAGGAGTAAATCACAGTTATTTTGAATTGTAATAATATTTTGCAATATTTCTGTTTGATCAAATAAATGCAACCTTTCTGAGCATAAAATACTTTCAAAAACATTATAAAATCTAACCAACACCAAACCTTTGAATGGTAGTGTATGAATATTCAGTACCATGGTATATATCATAGTACAGTTCAAACTATGAGATGTAAAATAATATCATATCGTGTGTTTGTGTTTGCAGGTGCTGTTTAACCAGTTTAAATACTTCTTCAACCTGTACTTTCTGCTGCTGGCCTGCTCACAGTTTGTGAATGAGCTCAGATTAGGGGCTCTGTACACATACTGGGTTCCTCTGGTGAGTCCGACCACAGTTTTGTCATGATAAATAGGCCTAATGGTCAAATTTGATAAATTTTTTGCTTTGTTTTTCGTAAGGGGTTTGTTTTGATCATTACGATCGTGAGGGAAGCTGTTGAGGAGATGCGATGTTTCCTACGGGACAAAGAGGTCAATTCACAGATCTACAGTAAACTCTCCACAAGAGGTGAGCCATTGTTTCCACTTATAAAGCATTTTATGCGCCACACACTGTTTTGTAGATTTATTGGATGAAGCTGATTCCTTATGCCTTGATTTGTTAGGTAAATGTGTGTTGTAAATGTTGCGAAGTGAGCAATCAGCGGGAGAGAGTTATTTGCTGGTTTTGTATATTTTTAATGTTCCCGTTTTATTGTTTGGCGTAGATTTGAATGTTGATTCCCTATGCAATGATTTGTTAGGTAAATGCCTTGTAATTAGCAATCACTTTTTGTTGTTGTTGTTTGTTGTAGACCTAAATGTTTTTTAGGTTGATTCAATGCACGTGGATTTGTAATGTAGGCACTAGTGAGCAATCAGATTTGCTGGCGGGGGTTTCATAGATTTTTTTAACATAATAATTTTT
Organism: Onychostoma macrolepis; assembly: GCF_012432095.1. NCBI lineage: Eukaryota > Metazoa > Chordata > Actinopteri > Cypriniformes > Cyprinidae > Onychostoma > Onychostoma macrolepis. The sequence goes on from NC_081177.1 coordinate 6,000,960, forward strand.
TGCTGTAGATGCAATACATTTTAATTACATATCAATGTTTTTGTGAAAGTCTAGCAGTGTGCATTCAATTCAAGATACAGATTTGTTATTTTTGTAGTGTTTTTTTGGTTTTATGTTTGCCATACATATAACTTTACACATTACATGTAACATTTGCTCACTTTCAGAATTTTGCAATGAATTATATATATATTTTTGATATACATGTGGTATTCCTGGTAAAAAATGACCGGCCTACATGTACTTGATTATACATTTCTTGTTGGCTGTATTATTAATTCTTGGATTCAATCTTTTTGTAAGCTTATTTTCTTTCATTTAGCAAAGGTTTTGTATTTCTTGTCTGAACTGGTTGATCGTAAGCTTCATTGATCTAAGCTTATGCACCTCAGTTTTTGAGTGAATATTGCCAAAATTATCTACAAATAATGCTGTTTTAAATTTTTTACTCCGTTTCAATCAATCAGTTCTAAAAAGAAATACAAATCCTTTGCTAACTGAAAGAAAACAAGTTGACAAAAATTCTAGTATTTGGTGGTAATGTAGCATAATGCGAAATTTACAAGAACACCAAATTGTCCCAATTTGGCACAACACAAGGGTTAGAAGAAGTCATTTGCAAACTTCTTTCATGTAATTTCTATGTCATTAAAATTTCCAAAATAATCAGCAACAATGCTACACTGCCTTTTTTATTCATATGAGGCTTGCTAAAGTATGCAGATGCATCAGCCATAAAACAGACTGCTGTTTGTCTTTAATTTGAGGTAGGGATGTAAATTGTATCATATACCGGGGGATGAAAAGCGTCTGACAATAAAAAGCGAAGAGAACCTCCTGTCGTTTCCATCACATGCCTTCCTTTGATCTGGCAGGCTCTCTTCTCTCATAAACCCAGCGTATGCGCGCTCGGCAGTAACGGCCTCCATATAAGGCTTATAGAGCGGAGCTGTGGCATTTGCTGGCTACCTGGGAGGGCTTCTGATTGCCCTGCCCAGACCAACAGGGATGAAAAACATCAAAGTTCATCATATTTAAACTGGCCCTCAACTCGTTTTTTTAATAGACTCACACCATTAAAGGTGGGTGTGGGATTTATGGTTGCACGTCACACCTTCCGGAGCAGAACACAGTTTTTCCTGGTTTCTGGAAGTTCGAAATTTAAGGGGACGATACCAAGTGACCGACCTGTAGGGGAACCAGTGGAGTAGGTGATATGGATAAAATATAGGCTTAATTGAAGAAATAATTAATAAAAAAACCCAATATAACCAGCACTGATTTAATTGTTAATTTGTATAAAACAAATCTGCAACAGTACTGACCTAAGTGCAATAAAAGTGTCCTTTTATTCTAAAAAGAATGCAGATATACATATGTGCTAATGTCTTACATATGCATTGGTAAAGGTCTCCACAGGGGTTAAAGGTCCCTGACCTTTTCCAAACAATTTTAGCTGTGCATTTTCAATGGAATGAGAGATCGTTCTCACAGCACTCTTGTAAAGCCGCATAGGAGGGTATTGTCTAAAAACAAATGGAAATCTCATATGCACTCAGAGCTTTTGAGCAATCTGAATGGGGACTTAAAGAAGGCTTAAATATGTGAGTCTTCACTGGAGGTTTTATCATGAAATATGCAGATTTAGGACCACCGGTGAAACCTCTGACAGATGCTTTTTTTAAAATTATTACATTGAGTCCTATTATGCAAGTTTTTTTTTTTGGGGGGATTGTAAAACTTTTCTAATGAACAATGTATGAGGATTGAACAGAATTCTCAAAGTCACGGAAATCCTTAATTTCTTTTTAAATTATGGGCTTTTGTAGTTGTGTTTTGATCTGAAATATGCAGAAATTGCTCTAAACGTTGTGGAAACTGAATCAATTGAAGATTTTTAGATTTTAGGCATTGCTTTTTCAGATTTTTGTACTTTTTATTCATTAAATTTTTTCCAATCTTATTACACTTGTGGTGTTTCTTGTCAAAAATGACTGACCTACAATTTCTTATTAAGCTAAATTATTAACAAATCTTGAATTCAGTCTCTGTGTCAACGTTTCTTTCATTTAGCACAGGTTTTGTATTTATTTTTGTAACTGATTGATCGTAGGCCTCATTGATCTGAGCGTACATACCTCAGTTTTCAAGTGAATATTGGCAAAAAAAAAAAATTTTTTTTTTACTTTCTTTGCTCTGAAATATGCAACTGGCTAGAAATTGCTTTTAAAAATTGTGGGAACTCCTAGATCAATTGAAGATTTTCAGATTTTAGGCATTGCTTTGCTTTTTTAGACAGTTTAAAATAATCATTGTATGCATCAGTTACAATTTACACACTTTTTTTGAAATGCATCAGTCTGATTTTCTCTTTATCTCTCTCCGCAGGAACCGTGAAGGTGAAAAGTAGTGGCATCCAGGTTGGAGATCTTATCATTGTTGAAAAGGTTGGTTTGCTAATCAGCTCACTCATTGTTAGGAATTGAGATCTTCTGACAAATGGCATCTCATACCTCTCAATGCTTTAGTTGTTTACCTTCCCCTGAGATTAGGGCAATTTGACCCCTCAGTGGGGCGGTAAGACATAACAAGCTTTATATAGATATGTAAAATGAAGATTGTGCTTGAATGTGCATTTTCAAAATGAAAATATAAGGTTTTCACACACTAGAGCTTAATTTTGTTATAGATCTAAAACTCCAACATAGAATATTTGTATTGTATTTATTTATTTATTAAAGTAACCAGTGGATCAAAAAGGTCTATGAGCTTTTAATGCTAAAAAGAGCTGTCAATCATTTTAAATGACTGAAACATGTGACCCGAGGCCAGTGGTTGGTTATTAGTAATCCTGCCTAATTCCACTCTGGTATTTAGTGTTGCCTTTTGTTCAACTATTGCCTTTTTGCCGTGCAGACTGAAGCCTATTGTAAGGGAATTGCGCTGTTGGTTTCCCCCTGCGAAGTCTGAGAACATGAAATTTGAGACGCGTCCGCAGTCTCCAATTACCCACCAGGCTAATTTTCTTAAAAATGTTGATTTTACACAGAAAGACGGCTCACACATGCTGCGCTCAATCTGGTATTGTTAAAAAAGCACTGTAAAAACCTTTATTATTAGGCAACCTCATGTGTGAATCTACTGAAAACATGTCCAGCTCACATTCTTTTCACCCCAAACTTAATTATTTTTTTTTTCATCATAATAGTATTTGCATGTTTTGCTTAAAGAAAATGCATTAGAGCATTATTTTACTGTTTTCCTCACCAAATTCTCATTAACGTCTCTTTGCATCTAGAATTTATTTTGTTATTCATATATTTCAAATTAGGTTTCTGTTGCTTTTAAAACAGTATTTTGTTTACAGTATTACATTAACACAAAATATTTTAAAAAATACGTAAATTAAACGGGTGGGTGGAAAATGTGCTTAATTGTCATGAACATAATGCAAGAGTTCATTATTCTCAGTATTTTATATATATATATATATATGGGTCATTGACGTATAAGGATTTTCGACAGGCCAGTTTTAAAATAGAAAAAATGATAATATCTACTGTAATTGTTCAAACATTAAGAATGTTGTGTACTCATAAATTCATATTAAAATTTTAAATTAAGTGATTTTAGTGTTTTTTCATCTAGATGAATTGGCCGTAGCCTTAAAAAATGTCATGTGGTGCGACCATGATTTATATTAAAATTAAATAATTTCCTTAACATGCTTAACAATGCTTCTCAGTAATTAAAATGTTTAGAAGCAAAGTATTTGCATTTGATTTGAGTCTTTGTAAATAATGATCTCTTATTTTTGTTATATAATTTCAGAGTTGCCTTCTTAAATGTAGTTAACAGACTTATTTTTCCTGTAAATTGCATAAAACTGATAAAAATTATTTAAAAAACACCATTCATTTAAGCATACTGTAGCAGTGATTCATATTTGAACCACAGAAATTAGATATTTCATTTTTATTTTAATACAGTTATTGCTATTATTGGTCGCACCACATGATGAGTGGTCACTCCAAATGACAAAAATACCTTATATCAATAAAAATCTATTTAAAGAGACATGGGTGAAAAGTGCAGCACCTGGCATTAACTGCAGGCATTTCTTTAGCCCCGGTTATTTCTGTACTTTGCCCAATATTGCCTGCTCAATTGACCCTTTCGCCGGGAGTTTGATTAACAGGCAGTCTGACATATTATAACGCTGACAAACAAACCAGACAGGAGAGTAGATTAAAGTCGGTGGACTTGAACTTGAAAAATGGTGTGTATTAACATATTTTCACGGTTGAAACAAGATACCTTCTGATGTTCATTCATGTTTATTTCACGTCATGACTAGTAAAGATGAAGAGATGATCGGGTTCATGTGCCGCTTGAACTGAGGCGCTACAGCGATCTGTCACGACATGTTAAAGAGCCACAAAACAGTATTTTTTTATATTTTAAAAAATGACAAAATTTGAACCCTGAGACTTTGTTTCATACTAAAAGTAACCAGCTCTGTCTTGTCTGTCGGCGCATTGTCAGTGTCCTCTTTGCTCCATGATGTATTTTTCAATGCGTGAGAACATGATGCGTGACATAAAAGTGCCATGGTTTGTCGGACTTAGCAACAGCAACTAAGGGGGGGTGGGTCTTTGTGAAAGGTCAATTTAGAGTAGGGGGAGGTTGCTGGCTCAGGTTCTGAGATGACAACTTGAAGATATAATCTGATAGAATAGATTAAAATAGTTAATAAATAAATAAAAAATTACTAATAAATGCATAATTACCCAACTAAAATTGCATGCTCTGAATTATTTATATATTTGCATTTTGTTCTCATATTGTACAAAGATTAAACATAAACCATTTGAAATGACCCAAATTGCATAAAAACATATTCCAAATTATACTAAAATAAAGTATTTTATGGTCATAAATATATAAATAATTCAGAGCATGCAATTTTAGTTGGGTAATTATGCATTTATTAGTAATTTATTATTTATTTATTAACTATTTTAATAGCACCACATGATATTTTCAAATTCTGTCAAAATTTACAAGCACAGAATTGGTCACCTAAACCAAAGAAGCTAGCTTCCCACAAAAGGTCACTATGAAATTTATAATGAAAATTCATAATTGCAGAAATAATTTATTATTCATTATGTTTTTGAGGTCATACCACATGATATCCAAATGTTGTAACTACATACCAGCCGTTAAAAAGCTTCTTTCTTTTCAGATTCTTATTTACATCATTATCTTAATAGGCTGTATATTAACTTATTAGGAGAAAAACGGTAGTTCTATTTGAAATCAGACATTTGAGCTCCCCCATATAGCCAAAGTGGCATGATCATAACACCTCAGCGAATATTCGACTGAGATTGACAAAAATTGTAGTCAGTAACGTGATCCGTTACATTACATATTTTAGGTAATATAATCAAATTACCTTTAGATTACTTTTGCTTTAGCTCGTTTATCACATTGATTTAAATAACATTATCTTGTACTAGGGCTGGGCGATATGAGCAAAAATTCATATCTCAGTATTTTTTGGCTGATTTGCGGTATATGGTATATATCTCGGTATTTTGGATTCGGATTAAACAAACAAATAAAGGGAATGTAACCACGTAGGCATATATTATGTGCAAAAAAGGGTTAAAATCACATTACATTCTAACATTGTAACATTGCAATCTAAAAACATAATGTTTGGAGATGGAGAATATACCTGTGAAATGTAAGTTATGCATTTAGGAAAACAGCACATCTCAAACACATTAAACAGCGCGAGTAGCATCTCTGTTAGCGGCACACGCAGCCTTTCTGTCAGAGCATCTGACGGGGTGAGCACGAGCCGCTTTAAACTGAAACTATAAACTATAGGCTAATATCTTACGAGTTTTTTAAAGCCCTTCATATAAAGCTTTTCACATGTTTAGAACAAATTGTATTATGCACTTTCTCCGCAGCAGTTCAGTCTGTGTCCTCCCTAGATATTTTTTCATATGCGAATGTTACTGTATATCGATATTAACGGTATTGCTTCATACCGTATCGCGTATAAAAAATATATCTATATCGTACAAACTCGATATACCTACCAGCCCTATCTTATACCATAATTATGTAAAAAATGCATATGCATGTGCATTGGCTGGTCTAGTCAGGTTTCTATGGGAAATTTGGCTCTTTCATTTAGAAGGTGGGACTATTCCTCCAACTGCGTTGCGGTTTCTCCTATTCATAAGTATAGGAGTGAACCATCTTTGTAATTTTATAGTCTTTGTTTTAAATAAAACACTTACTAAACAAGATGAAATATTTTTATTTACCTGCATGCCATGTGATCATTAATCAACATCAAAGAAACTGTGAACATGCAAATGTGATACTTAATTATTGAAATATTTATTTTAAAATCTCATTAAAATTTGGTGAATAAGGTTTAGATGATAAAAAGTTTTGGAATGCCTGCATTACATGTAACTAAGAAATAACGTGAATATGTGCATTTTAATTAGTTCTAATTAAAGGGATACTACACCCCAAAATGAAAATTTTGTCATTAATCACTTACCCCCATGTCGTTCCAAACCCACAAAAGCTTCATTCGTCCTCGGTACACAATTTAAGGTATTTTGGATGAAAACCGGGAGGCTTGTGACTGTCCCATTGACTGCTAAACAATTAGCACTGTCAAGGCACAGAAAAGTATAAAAAACATCGCCAAAATAGTCCATCTGCCATCAGTGGTTCAATCTGAATTTTATGAAGTGACGAGAATACTTTTTGTATGCAAAGAAAATAAAAATAACGACATTTATTCAACAATTCGTCTCCTCCCTGTCTCTCTGTGTCAGCGTAACGGCATTTTGGAGAGCATCAGATGGACTCAAAGTGCGTACGCTCTTCTCTGTCATCAGTAACCCCCTTCTCCCAAAACAGCTTATACTTCTGTTTCAGCTATTAAAATAGTTCAGTTTTGTATGAAATGCCAAAGTGATTGTATTTCGTTTTGTTATTTTATTAAGTTAATTTAGAAAAACGTTTGGAACATTTTTTTTATTTGTTAAATGTAAGTTTTTGTTTTTTAAAGTTGTTTAAAGTAACGACCAAGCGGCCAGCAGCAGGCAGCGAATTGATCATAGCCTATGTTTGATCAATTTAGCTTTCTTAAATCATCACGACTTCTCTAAAATTAAATCTATAATTATAAAACAGCTCCACAATGTTAGTTTAAATGCTTTTATTTGTGTGCACTCACAATATCAACAAAACGTGCTTTTATAAAATAAAGATAAAAAAAATCGGTTTTGAGCAAGCGGAGCGCTTCTGAAAGACTAAAACAGCAAATACTTGCCTCGCTGACTTGATAAATATACTATCTATAGAAAGCTTTGAATTACTACTTTAAAACGAAATAATTCGAATCGAAAACAAAAACTTTCAATATAAAATCCATTAAAAAAAAATAGATGCATTTCTCTCTAAAGGCGCATCCAATGAGGAGATGGCGAGTCAGGATCATCATCAAATGCATGGATGATCCAAAATGCAGCTTTTCCCGAAGCATTGGGAACTTTTAGTAACTTCCTGCGCTCCAACTTCTCCCGGATGCTCTGCATGGTCAACTGTCACCTGTATGCTATGCATGCGTATATGCGTTGCGTATTGCGACGTATAATATTTATAATACACTCACAGAAATAAAGGTACAAAAGCTGTCACTGGGGCGGTACCTTTTCAAAAGGTACATGTTTGTACCTAAAGGGTCCATTTTGGTACCTTAAAGGTACATATTAGTACTTAAAGTGTACAAAAGTGTACCTTTTGAAAAGGTACCGCCCCAGTGACAGCTTTTGTACCTTTATTTTCTGAGAGTGTAAATCATCAGTAGCCTACGGGACCTGATGGGCTTGCAGACCTCTAGACTGCGCCAATTTAGAGTTTCATGCTAGAACTCACACACACACACACACACACACACACACACACACACACACACACACACACACACATATCTCTCTCACTCTCTCTCTCTCTCACTCTCTCTCTCTGTCTCTCTCTCTCTCTCTCTCTCTCTCTCTCTCTCTATATATATATATATATATATATATATATATATATATATATATATATATATATATATATATATATATATATATACACACACACATCTCAGCATTTGGAATTTATCTTTTTTTAATTAGCTTACTATTATTGTACTGTTAATACAGTATTTTTACTATATTACAATAAATATTACTTTAATATCGTGACTTTTAAAACTATCTAAGATAAACAATCTAGAATTTTTTTGTTATACATATATTTCAAAATAGGTTTCTGTTGCTTTTAATACTGTTAATACTTGTTTACTGTATTACATTAACACAAAATATTAAAATAAAATGCATAAATCAAACTAATTTTTTCATTATGCTAATGAAAATTAGGAGAAAATTGTATTTGATTGTAATGAACATACTGCTAAAATTCAATATATATCAATATAATATTTCTTTTTAATTTTGGGGGGTGAATTGTCACAGATTTTGTGGTATTTGAATTATTCAGACTTGATAAATCAATTATGTCAGCAGCTTTCTGGTTGTATTTCACCTTCAATGTAATATGTTTGATCTTCTAACCCTAATCTGTGGAAAATCCAATTGGGTTTAATATTTAGAGCTTGCATGCGGGTTATGGGTTACATATAGTAAAAGCCTAATTGATTAAAAGCGTTGCCCACGTTTGAGATACCGAAGTCCCGTCCTATGTTTTGAAACATCTGCCGAGTTTAATAGCGTGGCGAATTCATCTTCTAATAACTACAAACAGAGCTGGGAGTGAAGCGAGGGTCAGGCCGGGTGGAACGGGCGGTCAGAGCTGCCACGGGGCACCACCCAGTGATTTGCTGCAGGCTGTACTCTTAAAGCTAGCCGAATACTGGTAATTGAGTAGATTAAAGCCAAACTGAACTCATACAACTAAACCAAGGTGACTGCTGCTGACGACATGCTTGAGTCTGTGCCTTTACTTTTTATCTTTTACCTTGTTTTTCTCTCTTTCTTCTCCTTCAATCCCTATCTCTCCCTTTATAGAATCAGCGTGTTCCTGCAGACATGATCTTCCTAAGGACCTCTGAAAGAAATGGTAAACATCTGTCGGTCATTCATCCAAATTTCCCAAACAAAAGGGCAGGGGAAATGACATGGCCGCGAGGGCAACTGCATGTAGATGGAGGGATTAGCCTGAACCTCAGACATTTAATGATCTGCGCTGAAATTGCCCAGAAAGATGGCATGCATTGTGATTTTTTTAAATTCTCTTTAAAACACTGACTGCTTTAGATTAGTGTGACCAGACATACCAGTTTCCAGTGTCCTGTTCATGCTTGTTTAAAAAACATTATATGATTGCATACATTTTATTTCATCATTATTTTAAGTTTTAGAAAAAATATTAATTTATTAAACAAAACAATCACAAACAAACTTTTATTTTATATACATTATTTTATATATATATATATATATATATATATATATATATATATATACATTATTTATTAATAGATTTTTCTATTGTTTTATATTTCTATAGGAAAAAGGCCCCATAGTTGTTACTTACTAGTTTCTAAAATTTAATTTTATCTTTATTGTTAGTTTTAGAATTAAAAATAGTTTAAACATTAAAACTTAAAACAAAACAATCACAAACAAACTTTACGGACAGAACATATTTTCATATTTATATCGATTTGTAAATATTTATTTATTGGTTTTTATTTATATAGTAAAAAAGCCTCATAGTTATTACTTACCAGTTTCATGTTTAATCTTTGTTTTTAGATTTACACAAAAAGAAATTAACTTGGTAAACAAGACAATAAAAAAAAACAATCACAAACAAACTTTATATTTTTATTATTTGTATATTTTTATTTTGTTTTATATTTATCTAGCAAAAAGGCCCCATAGTTATTACTTACCAGTTTCTAAAATTTTATTTTAGTTTTAGTTTTAGAATAAAAAAAAAATGAACCCATTAAACAAGACAGAACATACTGACAGAACATATATTTATATATATTATTTATTTGTATATATTTATTTTTATATTTATAGTAAAAACGGCTCCGTAGTTATTACTTACAAGTTTCTTACATTTATTCCGTTAGATTCATGCAGTAATTATTTAGATGATTAACATTATTACCAATGTAATTTGACATCATTTTCGACAGACTTAATTGCATAAGTGTGCTGATGACTAAATTTAATTTAGAGTATGATGTTTCATACTCCATCGCTTTACTACATTTACCATGATCACAAAACTAGTGTATTTGCCCCTGTTTTCTAATTAATTTTACACTGATAAATTGACTTTTTAGCTAGAAATATCCCTGGTTGTCATTTCAGAAATCTGGTCACCTCACACTAGATCCTGTGTTGAGACTGATGCAATCTTGAATGACAATCTTTTTGTCTTTCAAATTTCAAGGTAGCCAGAAGGAAAATCAAGCCATGCAAAGTAGCTAAAAATTTAAAAATTAGACACTGCAAACAAATTTAAAGTGCCATCAGGAACAGAGACAATGGTTCATCTGAATAAGCAAATCGGGTAAAGCATTAATGTGTAGTTTTGTTGCTAAGGTAAAAAACTCTCATAAAACACATTTTTAGTCTCCATTTTTGTAGGTTTTGGAAAAATGAGTAGCTTCAGATTGGTCTAAATAGATCCGATGAACTTTTTTTCAGTGCTGGAATTCCGCCTGGCTGAGATTTCCTTTTTGGGGGGTGGAAGTTGCCAGTAGTGCTTGATGTGTTAGTGTTACGGGAAGGGAAGCATTGTTATCTGCCCCGCAGATGGACACCATTAGGCAATTATTAAGAGTCCAGGGTTGAATGGCAGAGCGACATATCTTTAAATGAGTGGGGGCTGGGTGGGTGACACGCTCTAAAGGCAGCACTAGCTGTAGGCTTACTGGAGTTGTTTGCATGACTAGCAGTTCAGTTTGGCTGGAGAACGCATTTGATCAGTTTAGACACTGCATGCGGTGAGTAAAGGTACTAAATAAGCTATTCAGTAAAACAGAAACATGTCTCTTTGAGCCACACTGCCCTCTGGAGTTCATCAGAAAGACTTTACAATAAAGTATTCTGTTTAAAATGTTTCCAGAAACAATGATTAGGGATATCAAACTGACTTTTTTTATATCCTAAAATATTTAGATATATATTTAGACTTTTTTTTTCTCCTGTTTTTCATCATAAAGGCTCCTGTTTTCTGAGGACTGATCAGTTGGATGGAGAAACTGATTGGAAACTGCGCCTCCCTGTGGCCTGTACACAGAGACTCCCGACCGCTGCTGTGAGTTTAGTCCACGATTTGTTTGTTATTATAAGTCATAAAAGAGCATTGGAGTGAATATAATGTATTATACAGTCATAGTGTAGGACAGAAAAAGTACCACATTCACACATTTTGAGTATTTATTCACAAAAAGCATTACCTTGAACGAAAGAAATTGCAGAACCTGCGATTAAGAATTGTTGACTTTTATCCATAAAAGCCTTGATTTTCATCATTACAGTTTTTTGCTGGTATTATTGTGGAGGTTAATCATGGAAGTTAAATTAGTTTTGAATGCTATTTCACATTGTCATAAATGGCTTAAAGTTGTTTTCTACATTTCTTCAGGATCTACTGCAGATCAGGTCGTTTGTTTATGCTGAAGAGCCGAACATCGACATCCATAACTTCATCGGTACCTTCACTAGAGTGAGTGCACATCTCATCGCTCGTCAGAGGAGATGCGCTGTTTGAGAACTGACAAAACCCTCATTGCGTGACTTGCTTTTTGTTTTGCATCTGACAGGAAGATGGAGACCCTCCAGTTAATGAAAGTCTGAGCATTGAGAACACTCTCTGGGCGAGCACTGTCATTGCTTCTGGTAAACAACAGAAAATAATGTCTTGCAAACAGAAAATTATTAATAATTAATAATAGATATCAATCACAGATTTGAATGGAAATCCAAGTGAACTATGCATTGTTCGCAGAAGCTTGCATTACTGTCTTATTTGATTAGTTCAATGATACTATTAAATTACTAAATGTAATTTTTTGTTGCTATAATGCCTGATTTCACCAGTTGATTAGATTCAAATAAGTACATTAATTTACTGGGCATGCAATTTTTAATATTTCGAATGAATGCAATCACTGATAATACTAAAACATTATATTACAAACAATAGGTAATGATGATAGAATTTTGAAATTGAAAAACATGAAGTAATCATTTATAACACTGAAAATGTAAAGCATATAACCAGGAACACAATTTTTAGCAAAGCAGAATTATTGTTTTTTTTTGCTAGTATCACCATTGCCATGTGCATGAGGGACCAGAACTACAATTTCAGAGATTATGCACAAAAAATATTTACAATTGTACTTTTACTGTCACTGACACTAATTAAATAAGTATGTCATGATTATTGGTGGGTTTTCACTGAAGCAACAACAAAAAATGCAGCAAATGTGTTTTTTGAGAAAAGCTGAGGCAAATTCAGCCATTTTTGGCTGCAAAAATAAAAAAAACTAAAAATCCTGCAAAATCCTGGTCGGACTCAAAGTGGCTTAATGCTTCTCAGCCATCTTACAACATGGAAAGCAGCACCATTCCTTCTTTTAAGTTGAGAAAAGCTTGTTAGATATTCCTCATAAATGTTTTGTTCTCTAATCCAAGGCACAGTGGTTGGGGTGGTGATTTACACCGGTAAAGAGCTGCGCAGTGTAATGAACACCTCCAACCCAAGACACAAGGTAAAATTTGCAGTATCCTAAAGTCAACATAAATTTAGACCAAAGTCCAAAACTTTTCAATCTGTTTCACACTCCTACTGTGCGTGATGTGCTGTTGCAGATCGGCCTGTTTGACCTGGAAGTGAACTGTCTGACTAAGATCCTGTTTGGTGCTCTGGTGGTGGTGTCTCTGGTCATGGTGGCTCTGCAGCACTTCGCTGGACGCTGGTATCTCCAGATCTTCCGCTTCCTTCTGCTCTTCTCCAACATCGTCCCCATCAGGTAGGAATTATTCTCCTCTATATGTCGGTAAAGTCTACAGCTGTCAATTTATTTAAAATCATTCTTTGATATCTTTCATGCTGAATGTCCAGTAATGCTTGATTGATTGATCAACTGACATTTGGCATTTTATGACTACCATATGACTAAGTTGTGCAAATTGTACAAATTGTAATACATATTGAGCAAGAGTTTTAAATGTAGCTTGCAAGATTTCTTGATCCCATTTCTGTATAATTTCTAGTACTCTCTCCCAAAAGTGGCTGAAAAGCCAGTAATGGGATGCACCAATGTATCGGCCAATAATCGGTATCAGCCGATATAAAGCAGCTGCATTATCAGCCGTCAACCAATTGTTTAAAAACAGTCAACGATTAGGGCCAATTATATGCTGTCAATCAAAAGAGGGCGGAAAAATTATGCCATTATAAAATGTCCTTATGTTCAATTGAGTTGTATTTGAGTGTAATTATTATATCTAAAAATAATAGCCAAATGTTATTCTGAATAATTGACTATCAGTATTGCCAGAGAAATTTAGTATTGCTGCATCCTTAATGTCTAGCACTTATGCTTTATTTTCAGTTTGCGTGTGAATTTGGACATGGGAAAAATGGTGTTCAGTTGGATGATCAAGAAAGACTCTAAAATCCCCGGGACCGTAGTTCGAGCCAGTACCTTCCCAGAGCAGCTGGGCCGGATCTCTTATCTGCTCACAGACAAAACTGGTATGATTTCATTTAACTGTAAAAGCTAGTGTAGAATCTGCATTTTTGCTAGCAAAGCGACAAAAGGTGACAGATTTTAGTTGGATTTTTAACATTTAACTTCAGTAAAGACATTTATAATGTTACAAAAAATTCCTATTTCAAATAAATGCTGTTCCTTTGGAACTTTTTTTATTCATCAAAATAATCCTGAAAAAATTAATCACACTTTCCACGAAAATATGAAACAGCACAACTGTTTTCAACATTGATAATAATCAGAAATGTTTCTTGAGCAGAAAATCAACATATTAGACTGATTTCTGAAGGATCATGTGACACTGAAGACTGGAGTAATGATGCTGAAAATTCAGCTGCGCATCACAGAAATAAATGACATTTTACAATATATTACAATAGAATGTAGGTATTTTAAATTGTAATAATATTTCATAATATTACTGTTTTTACTGTGTTTTTAATCAAATAAATGCAGGCTAGATGAGCATAAGAGACAAAAATCTTACCAACCCCAAACATTTGAACTAGTGTTGTCACGGTACCAAAATTTCAGTATTCGGTACCGATACCAGTGAAAATCCACGGTTCTCGGTACAAATTTTGGTACCACATGCTAATTAAAAAACACACTATTTTTAATAATAAAGTCAAACAAAAATAAAATGTACAAAAATCAATGCCATTCTTTATGTGTATCAAGTTTTTCCTCAAGTAATAAAAGTATGAAAAACAGTAAGCAGTAAAGTTTCACCCAGATTTAATTTGTCTTTTAATTAATGAAATTTAAATAGATTTTATTTTTTTGGTAAATAAAGGGGATATGGAAGAAATATTGTGTGATTATTTATTTAAAAATAAAATATTAACTTTTTTCAACAGTAGTAATAGTATCACATACATTCTACTAAATAATAGTAATATATTTCTGGCACAATGTCTTTAAGATAAACTATTATTTTGACGGGTTGCCGTGAATACCTTTAAATTTCTGTGTGTAGCTATATGATATGACGCTGGTTTTACTCAAATGAAATGGTAAAATGCTCGTGAAGTGACTCTCAGAGCAGTTCTGTAGATGTTGTTTATGTATTTATGTCCTCATTGAGACGGCAGATGCTGAAATCACCGTGAGCGTCACGCGTGCTTCAGTGTGTTTAGTTAAAAAAATAAATAAAAAACGCGCGTCTCTGCCATTCACACAGAGACTCGCAGAACATGCGGGATTCATATCTGAATCGACTTTTACGGCTTAATGTTTACAAATACTAATCCATGTCGCGATTTGATTTAAGTGTAATGACCTACTTTTGATTAATTCATCCAAACTTTGACAAATTCCGTGACATTCCGTGCTAAACTATAAATTCCGTTTTTATAACTGGATTCCGAGATTCCGTCCGCGTTTTCTGCATCGCGGAAATCATAGGGCCGTACGCGTCAAGAACCGGGTTGACCGGGTACTCGGTACCACCGGTACTTAAAAAAACCTGGTACCGTGACGTTTTCATTTTTTTAGTACCGACTTGGTACCGAAGTACCGGGTCATTGGACAACACTAATTTGAACAGTAGTGTGTTTTAGAGTAAAGCGGAATACACTGTGGGAAATATTTGGTTGGATTGTGGAAATGATTGGTTTAATATATTATTTTAATATCGTTTATTAGCAGCAACCATCAGAGCATCTAAGCAACCACATCGCAACAAATTCAAGCACCACTCACATTTTCTTCAGAAAAAGTCTAGTTACCTTTATATAAGGGGAAGTTAGTTGTAAAAATGAACATTTTTATATGACTCGCGAGAAAAGGTAAAAGGAAGTCGTGGCTTTGACAGTTAAATTTACGTTCCTTAATGCAAAGGGCTTTTCTGAATGAACCAAAGCAGAAATGAGAGCGTTGTGCTGGTGTGTTTGAGAGTTGATAGTGTTGAAGTGTTTTTAAAAGTTTCTCCCAGTAGCTCACAGGTAGCTGAGGCTCTTACCATGGGGCTTAAACTTGTGTGCCGAGAGCGCAGACATGCCACTTATTACAGCCTTAAATCAGAGATGAGCTGAAGGTTCTCATCCTCGCACACTTACCACACAGAGTCAGCCAGTGCTACCCTTCAAATTTATGCATTCGACCGCCTGTAAAATTACAGCCTGTTTCCCACATGGACGCTGATGTAGCTTGACCGAGCCAGTGAATAAAGGAGGTCAGAGGTCATCGTAATGTAAGGGGTAGACCAGCGACGCCTGACTGAAATACTACCGAAAGGCTCTGTTTAAGAGCGGCCAACGCAAGAGGTGTCAGGAAACGAACCCAAGGCTCTTTGTCATTAACAAGCCATTAGTGTTTATATTGTTTAGTTTGAGGTTTTTGGCTACAGGAAGTGCATGTCGATCAGGGGAGGTTGTTAGAGGCTGACGTTTCCTTTCACAGATATTTCTCTTTTATTGGCTATGTTCGAATTCGAGTACTACTGTATTGCATACTGTACAGTATGTACAGTGTACTGCCTACTGTTTAAAAATAGTTTATAAGAAGGTCTAGGCTGAAAGATTGTAGGTTCGAACCCAACTATAACCATTGGAACCCGGTGTTGTTTTAGTGTAATTGAGATACTATTATAGTTTTATTAATATTTTGAACTACGTTTTTATTAAAAATTTTGTTGTTTTTGCTTTTTTAATGTCTATATAGTATGATTTAATTTTTATGTCCATTTTAGTTATTTTAGTGCACAAGTTAAACTAAAATAAAATAAGAAATGTTCCCTAAAAGTTTATGAGAAATGATGACTAGAAGTTTGTTTTTATAGTTTATTTCAGTAATTCCGTTAACTCCGTTTATTAGGGGAGGGCGATATGAGCTAAAATTCATATCACGATATTTTCCACTGTCCAGATGATATTGAGATTATATCGCGATATGAGAAAGAAAACAAAATTGGAATCACATTTTAGTAGACCTTAGTTAAATTACAGGCAAAATATGTATTTTAACCTTATATAACTAGAAAAAAAAACATGCTTTCAAGATCTAAGGCAAAAATAGTCTGACTTTAGATGTGTGAAATTATGCTACATAAGACACCTGCACAAAAGAAAAACAGCAAATGGACTGAAAGAACATGCAGATTCACTCTATGACAGCAGATGGCACTTATGGCCTCAATTTAGCGTTCCTTTGGTTACCGCTGTAAATAAAGCTGCTCTGCGCTGCGCTTATGAACACGGAGGTAAGAGAAAGAGAAATGCCATCTAAAGTTTTCTGAAGAGAGTTCCCTTCAGATATTCATTCATATTAACCCCCTGCCCCCAATTCAATATTTATATTTTTCTTCCTATATTTCGAGCATTGTGAACAGTGATCTTGCGCTTGTGTTCTGCATCTCTGTCCTGTGTTGACGGCCGTTTACAGACTTAGTAATATTTCCACACAAATTACTTTTTGGGAAATTATTATAATCCAGTTTGTGTGCAGTTCCAGAATAGAAATCAGCCAAAATATATTTAAAAGCCGATCGTGTGTTTGGAGCAAAAACCATCCGGTTCTGATCTATGGCCGCTCAAGCGGTGCAGTTCTCTCTCTGATGATGCAGTAACGACTGCGGGGGAAAAAAAATCCATGAATATGTAACGGTATCCACGGTATAGCAAAATTCACGGTATAGCAAAATTAACGTAGTCACGTTAATACCGGTATAGCGCCCACCCCTACTGTTTATTTTAAGCTTTTAACTTCTATTTTCGTTAAGCAACTAAAATGTTTTTTTTTTAATGGTTTTTTAAACTACAATTATCCTTTTGTGACCGTGATCTAGACATTTGATCTCATTTTATTTGATAGAAGCTGTACCTGTAAATGTTACCAGTGATAGTATTATTTATATACTTTTATTTGAATTCGTTTTTATTTTTACATTTTCAGTTTTCTTTTAATTTTATTTTAGGTTTTAGTAATTTTGTTTTGTGCTTTTGTAAATTTATTAGGGTTTTTTATTTTTTTATTTTTAAGTATTTTTTTTTTTTAGCTTTCATTTATTTATTTGGTATTTAGAAATTGTAGCATTTCAGCTTAAACCTATTTTATATACATTTCTAATTTATCTTTAAGTTTAGTTTTTTTTAATATATATATTTTATATTTATTTCATATTTATTTCAAATATTGAAAGTTATGTTTAATAATTTTAGTTTCAGTTAAAAACAACACAAAGTGTTACTAAAAACATCTGCAAAAATGACCTGTAGTTATAGTCATATAAGCAGATCTGTTTGTTTAGGCAGGATGGCTCGCCCTCCACTAATGTTAATGCTTTTCACAGGGACTCTCACTCAGAATGAGATGGTGTTCAGACGACTCCATCTTGGAACCGTGGCGTATGGGATGGACTCCATGGATGAAGTGCAGAGTCACGTGTTCAGCGCTTACACTCAGGTATTTCCCAGGATTCTCTGCATGGCAAACTGAGCATGCTTGCATCCAATTTTTGCATCTAATTCATGTACACCCAGTTTTTGGGCAAAGTATCACAATGCATATGTAGTTTGTGCAAAGGTACAATGATGCAGCATGCTCCAACCATCTTCCCAAATTTGTAATGAGAAGATGATGGTTTAATATTTAAAAATAAATAATGCATCCATAAAAGTTCTTGTAATTTTATAATAGTACTGTAAAATACAATTATTTTTCTTAATTATTATTATTATCCTGTGCACAATTTGTTTTACTATACATAAAATATTGCAGTAGTATTTTGTTTATACATATATATATATATATATATATATATATATATATATATATATATATATATATATATATATATATATATATAAAATTTTATATTTTGTATTATATAGTAGTAATAATAATAATAATTATTATTATTATTATTTATTTTAAAATATTTATAAAAATATATATTTATGTATTATTAATTGTTTTAGCCATATTGATATTTAATCTCAAAATGGTGGCAAAATTGTGCAGCGCTACAAAAACAAGTAAAACAAATCTAGATTTTGTTTTAAATCACGTTTTAATATAACCAGTCCTTTTTTAATAAAGAATAAAAAAAAAATTGAAAGTCTAATGAAAAAGCAATGAAATTTAATCCAAAATTTGAACCCTAAATATAACTGTATTGTGCATGGCGTTAACAACTCCAAGGTCATGGGTTCGATTCCCAGGGAATGCATAAACTGATAAAATGTGTAGCTTGAATGCAATGTAAATTAGATTTATCTGTGATATATGATTTTGGTCATACCACCCATCTTTAATATGCGGATTGGGATGCAGGCCGACCCTGTATAACTGTCCTGTTTAGAAAAGCCTTCACAAAGCCCAATTGTTGAGCTTTTGTCCAGCAAACAGAGTGAAGTCCTTGTAAAATGAGTCCCTTTCACCTCTCACTGATATGTTTTGTCCGTTTGACACCAGAGGTCACTGAGACAGGAAACCGGGGTTACAAGTACTCTGGCCTCTCAATAGCTTATGTACGAACTTACAAACTCTGTCATTAGCCCTCGGAAATGTGCGCTCTATAAATAGTAGCTCGGTGCTGAAGGTAATTGTTCATATATGTAACACATCTGGGAGCGTTTATGAGTCCTTTTTCAGGATATTAGCAAGGGTTGGTTTATTAGCAATCAGAGACATGGATATTTTGATCATTTTGACAACCTGAAGTGCTCATTT